>NW_019392676.1:1081965-1118295 GCF_000648675.2 Cimex lectularius | reverse complement strand
AGAGAAATGTTTAGATTAAAAGATATCACGATTTTCCGACGCCAGGACGTGATATCTTTCAAAATCGATAAAAAGCGAAATTACTCTGAAATGGTTGAGAATCGGACCATGGTCAATATGAACTTTTTTGTTCATTTTAGGGTCAAGAATCTACTGGTGAAGTTTGTAGCACGAGTAGCAAGTCACCCTGTATACATATATATATATATATATATAAATCATATTTCTTTCAAAATAAAACAACAATGAACACTAAAAGAATAGTACCACACTTTATGCCCTGAAGATGACCCGATGAAAAGGTCGAAACGTTGGCATAAAATGAAAAAGGCTAAAATACGACATTTCTGACCGCTCCTCGCTTTTCAACAAATTATTGAACTATCAGTCGCTAAAGAACAGTTTTTTTTAATGTTTGTCGTGAAATCCAGTATATTGCAGTATTATAGTTCCCAATATTATAGTTCCCTGTTGTTTCATGTCTTTTGTAAAAAAAATGAAACCTTTTTTAATCTGCCCAAATTTCTCGCCAAATGGAGTTATTTTAACTCATACAAAAACGAGAAATTACCATTATCAATGTTTCAATGGTAAAAATTATCTGTATCAGAAACTACTTGACCGATAGTAAGAACAGTAATGAAGGGTTAAGAAGTTAGGAGGGGTGGATATTTTCATTGGGACCTGCTTATATTTTGTCTTTTCACCTTAAGTTCACCTCAACTTTTTGCGAGTCCTGGCCTCCGAAGAAAATATTATTACCTAATTAAATCATTTTTATTACCTAAGATTTTATTTAGATTGGTACATATATACGATTTTAAAGATCTGGGATTGTTAGGAATGGTGTTTCGAATGTCGTTAAAGTCTGTTTAGGTTTCTTCAGTCCTGTATATCTATTTTTGCTTCTCAATAATTCAATTTTGGATTGATATGCCCGCTTAGAGATTTGAAGATTTTAATAGGAAAAGGGGCGATTGTGTAATCTCCTTTTATGAAACAATAAAGCAATTAGCTATAAATACATGGCCATTAGCTAAGTGGGTCGCGTAATAAAATAAAAACACCCAACTGACGACAATATTTTCTAGGCCATTTTCACGTATAGATTTCGCCTGTGCCTACGTGACGAACGGTGCGTAAGCGGGAAAGGTTCAAATGACGAATTAGCCTTTTTCTACCTGGTTATTCTTTTACACGTCGATTCCCCTACATCACGCGAATATCCATCTCAAGACCTCGGCCTCGATACGTTTCTGAGAAATTGTCTTGCGGCCTGCAACGAGAGTACGTACAGAATCGCACGTACACCGGACAAACAATAATTTTTTTCTGCCCGGACACCACTTCTCGGAAATGATTTCCTATCGCGGAGTCTACGTGATCGACGTCATTTCGATACGAAGACAATTAACGACTTTCACTGATAATCATTGGCAAAAAAACGAATTGAATGGCATCTCAAAAGCCTTTTTGAACTTTAGCTATTCCTGGTTTAAAAACATACATTTCTGTCCTACATTTGTGGCTTAATATTTTTGAAGGAGAAGCCCGTAAGTTCTCGAATATCCATCCAATTACATAAATTGGATTGATTGTTTTTGCTCAAATTAACACCCTACACCCAGCATGTCTTCACAACCAAAATATAGAAGAAAAAGGATTTTAATCTCCTAACCATTCTTCTAATAAATGTTTCATATATTACTTTGACCAAAAAAGCATTGCTATTTTCTAGAAACAGCGTTATAATAAATTATACGATTTTTGGTCATTATTTAAAATTAGCTCAAAGAGCGTTCACCCCAGAATATAATATATAACGTCATAATGACGACGAAAAAACTGAAATATTAAATTTATAATGAAATAAACTCGTTTTATTCGCCCCCAGGATAAATGAGACATCATAAATAAACTATAAACAGGAACATTTAAACTCATTATTAGCACGTTCCTGGCCAAGATGCTTTTATAAGTGGCAGTCATTTCCCTGGCACTTCTACAGTTTTTGGGACACGCTAATAAATTTTCAAAATACTGGGGTTTTTTGTTATGAAAATAATATTTTTTCGTAAGTATTAGTGATAAAAAAAAACAAAATTCCCGAGATAATTAAATATAAATTGATTTCATATTGAGACTATTAAAAAATAAAAATGTTTCCACGATAACTTTTTCATTTACACCACGACGATTTGATTGGTTGTTCATAATAGATTAATATTTTTATTCTTTGTGTGGTCAGTTTTAATGATTTTGGCTAGCCTATCTTCATTATTAGGAAATGAAACTGGGAATCTGAAATTGAATGTAAATAGAGCCAAAAACAAGATATTAAAAGACGCTTTATTTAATTATTATTTATTTAATTGTTAAGTTATATTATTTATATATTGCCAAATAATTACGATTATAAAATGCTGTTGTTATTATTGGCTATTGACTGTTAATCAATTAATTATTAGATTTAAGTTAGTGTTTGTTGATAATTTATGATATATTATTATACTGCTAGTTGAGAGATAGAGTTTGAGTGGCACTCTCTACACGACACGCAAGAATGGCACAGTTACACAGAAGACAAACACTTTGAGCCCTGAAGATGATATCAATAAAGATCGAAACCTTGGCACGACAAAGAAAATGTTTTTCTGAAACCTACATCAAACCAGACCGCATCTCACGATTTCTGAATAATTATCGATTGACGGTCACTAATCACCACACATTTCTAATAATAATATTATACCAATATTGGTAGGTACATAGGAAAAACAAAAATGAATTTTTGAAAAATGGCAAAAAGGAGGGAAAATTCAAAAGGTGGGGTTGAGATGGGAAGTTAGTGACGAGTGGATCGAGGTCACGATAGCTCAAGTGGTAAAGCAGCGGCATATCAAGCCGAAGATCGTGGGTTCGAATCCCGCTCGTGCCATTGACTTTTTTATCTCAACTAAAAACCTTAATTAATTGTAATATATTAATTGGCCAAGCGGACCACGATATTAGTGAATTTAATGATTTATAATGAAGTATACTTTACTAAAGCTCTCCATGGCCATTTCATTTGTCGTCGAGAATCCAATCCGATCGAGGTCACGTTAGCTCAAGTGGTAGAGCAGCGGCGTATCTAGCCTAAAATCGTGGGTTCGAATCCCGCTAGTTCCATTGACTTTTTTATCTCAACCAAAAACCTTAATTAATTGTATTAGAGACAATGAAGACTATTCCAATAAATTTTATGGTTTTATTGCAAAATTATAATTTTAGATCGGGTTTCTTATATTTTACTTCAACAACCAGTTGCTGTAAAGCTGTTAGCAGTGTTACCAACAACTGGTAATAAGGGTTTTATATTAGAAACCATATCTCAATAATATGGACGATTTTTAAGAAATCTTCAAATATTATAATACTATGGGTTTTTTGTTATTTTAATTGGCCAAAATATAAATAAAACTTTATTAGACATAAACATTACAATAATTTAATTTTAACTCACAATATGTATGATCAGCTGTCTTATTGTTGTTAATATCAATACAGTGGGCATTCAATCATGTGTACGCAAATATTAATGTTGTCAATATTGAAATAAATCAGGGTTGTTCACCTCTTATTGGAAAAATTGGCCTTGACTGCTGTTTGGCAGAAAGCTAACGCACTGACACTTTGACAGCAGTAAGTATGATGCAACATCGACAATATTGTGAGTTAAGCCGTATTATGTGTCGTAATTGACAGTATTTATTATTTTAATTAATTATACTTTACATATAAGGTCTTGGTTGAGTGTCACGAGAGGGATTCGAACCCAATGGAAATACGGCAATTTGAGGGAAAATCCGAAAGGTTGTAGATCGAGATGAGGAGTTGGTGTACGAGTGGATCGAAGTCACGATAGCTTAAGTGTACAGAGCAGCGGCGAATTCACCCGAACGTCACGTCGTGGGTTCGAATCTCGCTTGTTTTTTCATCTCAACCACGACCTTGCATTAAAAGTATAAAAAATTGTGAGTTTTATAATGATTTAGAAATATTTTGAAAATATTGCGTAACACATTGAAAATATACATGTTATATAAAACTAATTTAACTTTTTACACTATTACAAGTAGTAGGCTACTTTAAAATTTTATAGCTCGAAGTGATGTAACATCAATAAATTGGTGTAGTGGTTCAAAATTGGTGTAGTGTAACATTAACGAAAATTATTTTTAATCTATATCAAAATCTATGAAAAAATGTTGTAGTCACTAGTCCTCATGACATTCAATCAATGACAGTAGCTGAAAAATTAGCAAATTACCATAACTATTACGTGACTGATAAACGATTAGAACGATTATTCAGTGGGAATTCCTGGCTAAAAAATAACCGAATTAATATTTCTTCCTCCTGATGAATTGACAGTAAAAACGTAGTTGTTATTGAATATTATTTGAAGTGTTTTATAGCTTCCAAAGTTTGGTGGCGAACATTATTTAAAATGTACTTAACTTGAAAAAAAATTTGAATAATTACTAAATCATTAAATTTTAAAATTATATTAACGTAATTTTAATGTTTTATTAAACAAAATAAATATCTTAATTTTTTATTTGAAAATTTTTCAATTGGTTGTTTATTTTTTCTTAGCATTAACAAATTTGTATATAAATAATTTTAAGAAAAAAGATGAAAAATCGTTCATATTTTGATATCATTTGATTTTATGGTATAAAAATATATACTTATCGTCATTTAAAGATAGACTAATTCTTATTGATACTAAATTGGTTTTTCAATAGACTCTATAGAATAACTCACAAAAGACAATACTTTTATATTGAAACAAACGGATTGACTTTTTCTTAAATCCTTTTTTCCTATTGCAATAGAGAAATAAGATACTGGTTTAGACAAGGAAAAAAGAGTTTGCGACTGAACCAGTTCTCTCTGAAAAAATTCTATTGGATACAAGAAAAATTGAACGTTAAAACTTAGATATGATCCGGTTCGAGGGGATAATTAATGGAAAAATTAATGCATAAATTGTCTTGCTCAAATTATACGTAGGAAGTGCACAATTTAATTAAATTGCCCTTGACCCTATCGAGCTCAAGACTGTTACAAATGATTGATTTAAAAAATGGAAATTCATGTTGCAATATTTTGAATATGTATTCCTGAAAAAAATTTCATTTTCGATTCAAACGAAAAACAATATTATTTCAAATTATCAAAGTACATATTATATTATAATGTTTTAGAAAGGTTTAATTATTATCGAACTTAAGCTTATTTAAGTATCGAATATTACCCATATTTAATAAAGCTTACATAGCATTGGACATGTAAAAATCATAATTTCAGAGAATTAAAATACTCATAAATATCTAAAAACTTTTCTTCTAAATAAATCTTTTCATTATTTAGAAATTCATTTACCAGAAATTCCAGCAAAAAATTTCATTTGATCCTGATCATGTGGTATCTATTACAAAAAGAGTTTTCTAATACTATTTATTATTACTATTATTATTAAATAATTTTACGTAATTGATTAATATTACTACATCTGTTAAATAACAAATAGACAACAGTAAAACAGCGATACCAAGAACAAAACATAACATCTGAATTTGAAGAGACCCAGTGGTGAGCCGTCTAAAGAACCAAGAAAGAAGGAATAATTAAGAATAAACAGCACTTATCTTCTATTCTGTAATACTACAATAATGATTAATCATTAAGTTTGGTTTTACAGGAGAGTTGGGAGGGTTCACCCGGTAATACTCCCTTATTACCTTTCATTAAGTTTTAAGACATCTTCAAAAAATTTTAAGATGATGTCAGCTTTTTCCAAAGAGGGGTTTGAGGGTTGGTCGCCCCGGGGGTTTGCCCCCACTGGAGTCGCCCATAACTTAGCCTGTCCACCACCAGTGGTTTAAAATATATGAGAAGTGAGAAAATGAGAGAAAGAGAAATTAAAAGAAAACCCAGGGAAACTTAGAGAACTGTTAGGAAGAAAGCAAATTTCTGCTTATTTAATCAAACTGTAACCATAAAATAAAAAGAAAATGAAAAATTCATTTTAAAATTCATCTAGAACAGTCTACTTATCGCTTGTTGACCCTTTCTCAAAAATAATCCCATCTTAGTGGGATCAGACAGTGATCTTGAAATAGAGGAAACTACTTTAAATGTACACATCTTTCTTCTAATATTTGCAAAAAAAACATTATAATTTGTAAACTACTATTACATGATAATTGCATAAGGATTTAGTCTACCTGAAATATCGAAGTAAAGAGATCAGGGATGAAGCCATGTAGGTGGAAAAAAACCAACTCGTTATTCTGCTGTCGAGGTTTCGGCTGTATTTAATGCCTTCCTCAGGACTTTGAAAAAATGATAAATACTGAAGTAAAGAGGCCGGGGATGAAGCATGTAGGTGAAAAAAAAAAAAAAACTTGTTTTCTGCTGTCGAGCTTTCGGCTGTATTTAACGCCTTCCTCAAGACTTTCAAAAACTGTTTAAAAAACTTTACAATCAATCCAAATAGAAGGAGTTATCCGGCCCCTTTTTTTTGGACCACATGTCCGAATTGACTGTAAAGTTTTTTTAAATAGTTTTTCAAAGTCCTGAGGAAGGCGTTAAATACAGCCGAAAGCTGGATAGCAGAAAAACAAGTTTTTTTTCTCACCTACATGGCTTCATCCCTGGTCTCTTTACTTCAATATTTATCATGAAGGCCGATACTGAAATGTTATTGTTCTATATTTTTGTTTGCCAAGTGGGATTTTATTGTACTTAAATAATTTATAAGACTCGTTGAAACGAATAGCCGTTCATTTATTTCATGTCGTATAGCTCGGAATTATTTTTGTGCTCTCTTATTTTTCTAATCCGCTTGTATTCACTTCTCTTTTCGTGTCCCTTTCATATTGTTTATGCTCACAGAATAAAAGATTTTAACGAACCACTTAAACCTGGCCCCGGTTGAGGGAAAATAAAGACAGGAGAAGAAAGCGGAGCAATTTATATTAGCCGGGCCGATGTAAACAGTACAATTATAAGAGAACCACCCCTCCCGATGCCAAATGGTGAAATTTTCGTATGTTTTGCCGAAAATGGTTCATGCCGAATCAATAAATTCAGCCGGTTTCAACTGTTCAGGATTCTATTCCTAGATCGAATTGTGCAAAAGATCAAAACAACAACATAAAAAATACACTTTTCGCAAATGTAGGAAACATCACGAGGTGGCCTTGGCTTAAAACCATTATTTCTATCTCTATTCGACCCCTTGAATAGCGTTGCCAAACTATTTACTCGCAAAAAAAAGACACGGCACGGGTTTTTCATCTGGCACGGATATTAAATGGCGCAGGCAGCCTTATTTTTTTGACCTGTTCGACACCAGGTTTACGATCCATATTTTTACGATTTAGCCTTTATAGTTTTTGTAATGGGTAAATATTTAAAAGATGTGTTTTAAAAGAGTTTCCGGAGCCGCTACCGAAGAATCGTTTCAGTTTTGGAGCCTGTCCAAATGCCCTGCAGGAGGATATATCATATCAACTAAACTGATATTATTAATAATTCTGAGATGCAGAACGAATAAACGCAGGAAAACTTATTATCATGTTTACAATCCAATAGAATATCTTTAAATGCTAAAAGAATATTAATAAAAAAAAGTTGTGATAGATATATTTATTGCTTTTCTCTTTACTTAATATTAAACCAGAAATGAAAGCCTGGTTAAACAAAAGGCAATAAATCAAAAGCAAATTCGTAAATAAAAATTTATCGCAGAACCTTGTTATTTTAATTGCACAATAAAAACGTGACCCCTTGATAGAGCGGTTAACACTATCCAAAAATCATTGGAAACAAAATATCAATGGTACAACAATTTTTTTCCGTATCAGCTACAGAAATCCGAAAACAATTTAATCCTACAAAATCTAAAGTTCAGCTCACATTTCTGAACAAATTTAGTTCCTTGTCTGTCTATCTATATGTGGTCAATTCCCTATAAACGGCAAAATTCCAAAACCGATAGACCAATTTTCAGATATTGTGCGGGTTTGTGTCTAGGATCCCCTATGAATTTCAATCCAACAGGATCAATGGTATCGACCGCGCAACTCCAAAACCCATCGGTGGATTGCACAAGTTCAAATACAATCGCGTACTCAGCTATATCTCAGAAACCATTGGTCCGATTCTTATGACATTTCCAAGGATTGAACGGGTTCCTTTCGACATGAGCCCCAATGAATTTAATTTAAATAGATTGACAAATGCTTATGCGCATGCACAAAATTTGAGGAAGCTATACAGCCCATCCACTTCGCAAACATGTTTTTTTGCTTCAGACGAACCATTTGCTGCGCGTTGACTTTATCTCTCGCCAACCTCAGGCTAGCGCGCAGCCGACTAGCCGGCCACCAACATCGACCAGTGGAGACCCGGAGGGTCTTATACCATTTAGTACATCTTGTATCATTTTCGAGGATTTGTGTAAAAATGATTTACAATAAATACATGTATGGAAAAGGGGTACAATAAATACATCCTCTGGGGTTCCGGAGTATTTACCCTGGGGTTCTCCATGCACCCCGGCCAAGAGGTGCACCACCAACTATCAGACCCGCCACCAGCCAAACGTACACAAAATTGTTTCTTTCGCGTTTCAATCAACGTTTTTTAATACTATTATTATATTTTCAGCAAGAGAAATATGCATTCGTACACTTTTGTTTCTGCCAAAATCAACAACGTCTTAAGATTGAGGGAAGGTATTTCAGTAGAATATATACGTTCAATAAATTGCACCCACTCCATGTCCCTACTCCACATTCCAAAATGATATGTCCAAAGTCGTATCTGGCAGTTGGGGTTTATCGTACATTAATTTTCTACAAGTAAGTTCCGCAAATTGCACGCCCTTCACTACATGGCCCTGGACATGGTTGTGCAGAACTGCTTACTGGTTACTACTGCGGAACTCCTCGGCCTCCTTGGGAGTGCTGAAAACAGATACCTGCCCTTGTCGGTCGTTTTATATTTTTCTTTTTCGCACGATTTCTTTTTGTATCTCCTGCCCAATTAGGCTCCGAATATCGTCAGTAGGAATATTTATTATCCTATTTCGTTCCTACTCAGGTTGCTGATTTGGCCAATAAGTCTGCCTTCTTATTGTGAATAATGCTCGAGTGACCCTTTACTCATTAATAGACCACTACCTCTACACTCTACTTTACTATAATTGAGTTGATAAGTTTTGTTCTTGATTTCGTTTATCGATTTATCCAATTTAGTATGGTTATATATATTTTATATGTAGTATGTTCACATACAATCGACTGACCTGTTTTGTGTGTACCTCTACACTGTTGTGAATTTGCAAAAAAAAATTGTTGATTTATTTTTACCTTTTTTATATTTTTTGAAATAGGCTGTTTAGTTGAACTGAAATATCAATAATTACTTACACCAGATACATACTTCATTCGCTTATGCATCAAGGGCCGCTCCCAGGGCCCTCTTCAAATGTAAAGTATTTTTTTTAAACACATGAATACTTCTTTTTATTAAAACAGCTAGAAATGAATATTCATGTTCATACATACCTGTTATATAAGTTAAATAACACGCACCGGTTTGAAGGGTTACATAAAACTGGGGCCCTCGTTATTTATCGTTTGATATCCATAAGACGTGAATAAAACCGATGTTTGGTGAATATCACTAAATATACATTTTAACTTATTAAATAGTTACAATCAATAATAAATTGTACACTGTTAAATATTTATTCAGATATCGTGAGATGCGGTCGGGTGTGATGTAGGTTTCAGAAAAACATTTTCTTTATCGTGCCAACGTTTCGATCTTTTATTGAAATCATCTTCAGGGCCTGGGATTTACAAACAATGTTTACATTTAACAAATACATTTAGGATGTGGAANAAATACTTTTTTTGAATATAAAATATATTTTGCATTGTATAAATTCACTTTTCCACATCCTAAATGTAATTGTTAAATGTAAACATTGTTTGTAAATCCCAGGCCCTGAAGATGATCTCAATAAAAGATCGAAACGTTGGCACGATAAAGAAAATGTTTTTCTGAAACCTACATCACACCCGACCGCATCTCACGATATCTGAATAACTATCGATTAACGGTCACTAATCTCTACACACTGTTAAATATATACAATAAAACAATAAATATGTATATATATTTTTTAAACAATAAATTCTCAACAATATCATACAATACAAAAACAATTAACATTATACAGATATCAAATCAATAAATTATAAAATTACATTCCAAAGTCTTTGGTATAAATTACATAAATATAAGAATGATTATGTACCACATCATAAATCAATTTTACTTACTATCTAGGTTGTTTATAAATGTCCAAAATATTTTTATGTCGATTTTTCGAGAGGCCGTTTTTATATTGAAATTGTTTCCTGTTAAGTTTATATATTTTTTTCCGAAAAAATTAACTTTAATTCATTTTTTCTTTTGTGGGAATTTTTACATTTTGAAAATAAAATTTGTGTTAGGTCTCCAAAATATGTTGAATCAATCCAGTATTTTTTGCTGATTTTTTTAGGTTTTTTCATGATATTTGTGTTTGATATCTGTTTTTTTTTTTTATTTTACCACCAAACTATTAATACAGGAAAATAATTAGTATTAAATATATATTTATATTTATGAACACTAACAATAAAATTTTATCATTATTTTCAAATGAATTCATTCTTTGCATTCACATCATGAAGCAATTGAATTCACTTCATCAATATACAAAATGTACAAAACAATACAAAAACATATTGGAACCATCCAAACCAAAATCTCCAGAATCTATTAAAAAACACGTACAAAAAATAATAATAAATTTTTGACGTTCCACGATAAATAACCTTTTACACCAATCGGTTATCCAACCCTTATCCAATAAAACCAATACTTCAAACAGTATCAAAAAATTGAAATGGTTTCGAAACGTCCTTGTCTAGGAGTAAAACAAAACAATTTTCTTTTTTCAATATATTCTTGGTTTTTCAGCATCACGTATTAATATTTATTGTACAATAAGAGCTATTTTTTACTATGTGAGCTTCAATGGTCTTCTTCGAACATTCTTTTACACCTAATTTTTAATCTGACATTTGAGTCTCATTTTATCTTCAGAGAATGGTCTTCGTGTCAATTTTTTCGACTCTCTTTTATTCGTTTTTATAGGCAGAAATCGGTGTTTTTAATATTATTAATACAAGCTCTGCCAAACAATATCAATGTGTTACATGCAGCGTATTTTTTTTATGTCACTTGTTGGCTTGATTAAAGCAATATTTTCTTATTAGCTCTTGTTCCGACCAGTATTCATCAAAAATATTAAAAAAAATTGATTTTACGGGTTGACAAATTGTTTTCAATCAATTCTTAATTTGTTTCAAGTTGCCTTCGTGTAGGCACAGTCTACTTAATCATTCTTTGACAGATTTTTGTCTATTGTGAGGCAATGCAATTTTCCCAAAACGAATTTGAATTTTATTAATCCAAGGCGCGCGCGTAAATATTTCATCCCAGGGGACCCAGGATCGAGGAAAAATGAATTTCGTGCGGCCCCAGGCTACAGGCGTGCGAGGGGAATTATTCCCGGCGGAGGACTATATGGTGATTTTGAGAATATCCTATATTTTTTCACCCCGATACACCCTCGTCCCTGGGAGCGGGAACCCTTCTGGGGCGAATTTCTCCTCCGTGAAGTCACTTTTCTCATTCACGGACAGCTGACGGGTTGATTGTCCCGCGGGATTCTGGTTCTTATCCGTCCGCACTGACGTGCAATATTCCATTACACTTAGAATAATGAGATGTCTCGGTCATATCACCACAGACATTTTTAACATCCATTTACAACGCTCACATTCAAATTTATGCTTCTAGATTTTTCTATTTTAGTATTTATCTTATTACTAATTTTATACCTCAAAGATTACTGTAGTGTGTCATTCCAAATATCCTTCATCGAATCACCCACCCTGTCCAAACGATTCATCCGAGACCAACAAGAATAAGACTACTATTTAAAAGCGGGGTATCACAGGGCAGCATGCTTGGACCAATCATTTATCTCCTCTACACCGCAGACATTCCGGCTAAACACTTTCAATTTTTGCATCTATTGCAGACGATGCAGCTGTAACTTTGAATCGATTTTCCAATTACTTCAGATGAGTTACAGTCACATGTCCTGAAAATAACCCGAATAACCGAATGAAAACAGCATCAACAAAATTAAAACATCCAGTAAATCGTACGGTTCCTCGGGTTCGCTCAGGATTCACGAGTAACCAGGAACCTACTCACGGAGAAAACAGCAAGAATTTAACTGACGTTTCAAACTACTACTTCAAAACTAACTCCATATTACTGGCAAATAAATCCAATATATTGACAAAAACAAACTAACAATCTACAAAACGTATTGAACAGGCTTGTTGGGTCCATCTACACCGTTAAAATTTACAAAACAATACAAAAACATGTTGGAACCATCCAAACCAAAATCTCCAGAATCTATTAAAAAAACACGTACAAAAAATAATAATAAATTTTTGACGTTCCACGATAAACTAACCTTTTACACCAATCGATTATCCAACCCTTATCCAATAAAACCAATCCTTCAAACAGTATCAACAATTGAAATGGTTTCGAAACGTCCTTGTCTAGGAGTAAAACAAAACAATTTCCTTTTTTCAATATATTCTTGGTTTTTCAGCCTCACCTATTAATATTTATAGCTTTTTTTACTATGTGAGCTTCAATGGTCTTCTTAGAACATTCTTTTACACCTAATTTTTGATCTGACATTTGAGTCTTATTTTATCTTCAGAGAACGGTCTTCGTGTCAATTTTTTCGACTCTCTTTTATTCGTTTTTATAGGCAGAAATCGGTGTTATCTTTGTTAATGGGTGTCTAAAAACGGATTAGAACCTCGTAGTTTCTTTGTTTGATTTAGTCGGTTATTGTGTTCATCCTTTTTTTTCGTTTTTCTAATTTTGTAAAATTTAATGAAAAAATGATTTGTATAGCATGTTCCGGTTTTCCCTTTTCACCCCATTCACAAATAATTGAAATTTCTGACGTTGTTACTAAATACAAAATATATTCTTCACATGTATTATTTTATTTTTCTGATAATCTGTCTGATGTATTTTTTAAACAATATCAAGTTCCTTTGTCTGTCATGTTTGTCGAGTGGGCTAATCTTATCGATATTTTATCTCAGGAGCATTACAAATTTACCGTTTTATACCTAATTAGTTCGTACACAGGACTCTTAACACGATATACATGCAAGCCATGAAGGTCTACAAAAGCGTAAAGTGTAATAAACTAAATATAAAATGCTAATTTAGATGGCCAACCATATATATGGAAAATTAACAGTTAATTTTTCTTATTAACAACAAATCTAAATATTTACGAAACGTTCCCTTTTTCATTTTGAAATGTATGCCTTCGGCTCATCTTACTGTATTGAATTCATCAACTTTTATAGTTGATAAATAGGTCAGACAGCAATCACATGAATTATATCTTCAACAACTTTCAAATTGTACACGGAACACAACTGGCATATATCTAGATTAAAAGGCCTGTAATTTCATGTAGTAACTGACATCTGGTTTTCAACGGTTATTTAACATTTTTATTATGCATTGAATGAGAAACAGAATTAATAAACCAATTGTATATTTAATATCATTAAAAATAAAGGAAACAACTTTTTGAAAATGGACAAATTAATAGATAGTTATATGATTGTTACAATATTAAAATTTATGGTTTCAAGTTTCAATACTAGTTTCAAAGTCCTGACCAAGATGATATATTGCTCTAAAGCTCAATGAAAGAACTGACGTTGTAATTTTATAATGACCGTCCCCCCAATGTTTTATATAAACATATAATTAATAACCTAATTTATTGTACAGGGATATCACTTTCACAACTAGTTGGCCCATTTTGTTAAAAATTGAATAGGCGTGAATTTTTATACAATTTTTGCATAATTTCAGATGGTTATGTCAGATTGGAGAACACGTTCGTTCTTACGGTTCTCTGCTTAGAAAAAACACAGTTAGTTACAAAAAAAAGGGTTTCATTCCGTAAGTCAGAATAAGTAAAAAACATGCTTCTTACTGTGATTATTCTTTTTTGAACATTTAGAAAGACACGATAATTAGCATATAGCTGGAAATCCAAGATTGGGATCTAAAGTTAAATTTTAAAAAATTTTCTTGAATGTTATTGTATTTGTAACGGCGCTATTTTTTCTTAATTGTTTTATAAATAAATAATTTGTTTTAACAACATGACAGCAAGCTCCTGGTACCATTTGTTGTTTCTTCACCGAAATCACCATTTAAATTCCTGTACAATGGAGAACTAGGTCAAAACCATTTTTTGAAATATTACAATTGGCCTTTGTACTAGGGCTATAATCATTATGGCTCAATAGACTACTAGACCATGCCGCAAGTCTAGCAATAACGTATCAAACTGGCTTAATAAATTAATAAAAATTGTTAAAATCATACCGTGTCATTATAGGTGATATAACCAGTCAGCTTCTCTTGCTTATAGCGTTACATTAATTATTCGGAGGCAGAGCCAATCTTTCGGTAAGTCCTGATCGAATAGCAATTAAGATTATCTCACTTGATTTGACAAAAGGATCGTTCGGTACCCTGGAGACTATCGGAGAGATGCAACGACAGATAGCTCTCTCATTTCCCATTAGTTAGGTCAAATTTCTCTATCACGGATTATCCTCAACACGCGTTCTGTGCTTCGCGATGATGATTATAATAACAGCACGTGAAGTCTGTGCTCAGATAGGATCTACGCACGTCTATCACAGAGCACATCTAGCCAGTGTTTAGATCCGAAACTGCATAATTAGTTAATACTGAAAGCGATCCACGGTCTAACGAACCAGATTTAAAACCCTTTAACAATTATCTGGCCACAAAGGCTTCGTTAAAACAGGACTAAAACAAAAGGTATCTTCCGCTCCTTAATCCTTGAGCCAAATAAAGTTTTGTTGTACAATCTTAGAGTTCGAATGTTCACAATACATCAGCACTACATTTTCAACTAAAACATTTAAATATCTAGAGAGGTTTTTGTTGTTTACGTTACCAGATTGGGTGTTTTGCCGACCCAACTTTAAGATTTCCCTTGGGGTAAAGAAAAGATCTCATGGATGGATGATCTCACACCAGGGATTCGACTAGGTTGTTCGATCCGATTATATGTTGAAGTGTGACAGTAGCTTAGGTTTTTGTATTTGCGTTTTCAAAAAAATATTTTTATTTTATTTTGCAACAATGCCTAGAAAATAAAATACGCAACGTACACTGAAAAACAAGTGTACAATGAAAACTAGTCGTTGAACACAAGTTAAACTGATCAGTACTTGATCACACGACGGATTCTGTGCACAATTTAGTATGTCAGTTTGTCACAAAAAATTGGCGTCGGCTGGAAATTTTATTGACAACTAAAACCGAGAAAGATTAAAATTTACAATTTCTTGGTAGGGTATAGAAAAGATAAGAAAGAAATGTACGGTAAAAAATTTTAAAAATACATTCAAAAAATAAATATAACTCTCTCTCTCATTCTCTCTCTCTCTCTCTCTCTCTCTCTCTCTCTCTCTCTCTCTCTCTCTCTCTCTCTCTCTCTCTCCCTCTCCCTCTTTCTCTGTCTTTAATCTCTCTCTCTCCCCCCCCTCTCTCTCTCTCTCTTCTCTCTCTCTCTCTCGCTCTCTCTCTCTCTCGCTCTCTCTCTCTTTCATTTTAAGTCTTGCTTATCTGTATCTCTTATCTCTCTCTTATCTGTATCTGGATCACTCAACTCCTCATTCCAACAAACAGGCAAAAACCCAAATCACTCTTCCCCCAACAAAACACAAAATCCTGTCATTCTCTCCATTTGTTTTAAACCTTGAAAGACGAAATTAACTTATGTAACAATTACATTTTAATAAATTCACTAACTTCGTGGTCCGCGTGACCAATTAATATATTACAATTAATTAAGGTTTTTAGTTGAGATAAAAAAGTCGATGGCACGAGCGGGATTCGAACCCACGAACTTCGGCTAGATACACCGCTGCTCTACCACTTGAGCTATCGTGACCTCGATCCACTCGGACACTAACTTCCTAATTCAACCCCACCTTTTGAATTTTCCCTCCTTTTTGCCATTTTTAAAATGTCGCGTAATCGGGTTGGATTTTCGACGACAAATGAAATGGCCCCGGAGAGCTTTAGTGAAGTATACTTCATTTTAAATCACTAAATTCACTAATTTCGTGTTCCGCGTTACCAATTAATATATTACAATTAATTAAGGCTTTTAGTTGAGATGAAAAATGGCAAAAAGGAGGGAAAATTCAAAAGGTGGGGTTGAAATATGAAGTTAGTGTCCGAGTGGATCGAGGTCACGATAGTTCAAGTAGTAGAGCAGCGGCGTATCTAGCCGAAGATCGTGGGTTCGAATCCCGCTCGTGCCATTGACATTTTTATCTCAACTAAAAACCTTAATTAATTGTATTACATTTTATATTGAAGACATTTATTTGCCGTTTTAGTTTATAATAGAATGTTAAATTAAATATTTTATATAAGAGGTATTATTTTATTATCGTACGATACATCAATTTATAGTATTTTTCCAAGCATATCATTGTGTTTTTAAATTTGTAACAACGTTTCGAACTGTGTCATTTCGATTCTTCTTCAGCCGTTAAACGTAGAATTTGTAAAAATAATATAATATGTATTATAGTGGAAATAAAATAGTTCCTTTTGTATAAATTTATTTAATTTAACAAGCCTGGCAATTTCCGATTTAAAATCAATAACATGTAACATGTTCAGAATTTTTTATTTTATTGGCACCAGGGTCAAATACAGAGTAGCTGAAAAGACCATCATTATGAAAAAGCTTGGGAAACGTGTTGGTACATATTTTATTGTCAAAAGCCAATAACAAATATATAATTTGTTACCTGAGACGTTTAACACAGTGAAATGAAGTATACATGGTTTTTTTATATTTTTAACAACCTATTATTCCAGACAGGCAATATTTCATGTGAACTAACCGTTTGTCATCCTTCCTCTCTTCGTTAGTAAACATTCTCCTTCAACCTTTTGTCAGTTGTTTTATTATTTTCCGGGGAGGAAACCCACTAATTAAGAAAATCAAAAAACTTTGTACATTCATGTTTACAATTTTTCGCACATCTCATTATATTTATTTTAGTTGTTTTTTTCTGTTTAAAGGTAAACCTCCGACACAAACAGTTTTAAATTTTCATACACATAGGCACATAATTAAACAATGTTTGCACTTACGGATACTTAATTAAAAAACATAAATAAAAATAAAAGCTGCACGTTCAGGTATTTCGGGCATTTTTTGTTCTTATGTTTTTATTTTATACAATATTAAGTTTTTAAAGTTTGATAAATAATTTAAAAAAAATCACTTAATAAATAAATAATCTAATTAACAAATATTATTTACAGTCAATCGTAACTGTCACTAGATGCAATTTTGTAAAGAAGTTAACTTCTTGTCGTATCCGTCAACTCAATCATTCTTCGTTCTAATCTAGTTACGGAACCCGTTGTAAATATCACTATTTGAAATAATTTCTTTTGTTTATTTTTATTCTTCTTATTTTTTGATATTGGGTTTAGCGGATCGAAATCTTGTTGAAAAGATCGACATTGATCATTTTTCAGGTTTACATACTTTGTACTTTGTAATTACTCAGAAAGTTCCTCACTACACCTGACATGAAGGCAAAACTCGAAAAGCAACGTAAAAACCCTAGCGAAAATAGACGGACCCAGAAAAGTGATCAGTGCAACGAAACTTTTTGACATTTGTTAATAGCTAGTTAATTCAACAATTAAAATTAATTTTATTTATAGCCAGATGATAAAAAATGGTGAAACTAAATATTGAAAAATTATATCATTAGAATTAATACTTTTTTGGCGGATGGTATTACGTATGACATCATTACATAATGAATAAAAAATTTAATAATATATAAAATAATAACAAATAATATAACAATAATTTATTTGCATCCGTGAAATATTATAAACCGAATCCTGTTTTTTCTTTGTATAAAACTATTCCGAAGTGGAGAACCACATAAGAGAAAAAAGAAATATACTGTTTTTATCCCCAATTCTATTCCTTTCTCGATTTCTTTGCCCAATGGTTTGGAAATATTTTTCCACACAATCCCCTCGATGAGTAGAGGTTTAGTAAGAAAAGGCTGGAATTGTGACATTTTATTAGTCGCGGCATGGTTTGATGTATGTTGAGACCTATTGTTATCACTCTTGTGAATACGAAAACTAAAGGTCAGATCAGCCGTTCGTTCTGTGATCGATGGCCGAAGGGTATCGCAGTTTTCTCTCGCTCTCTTGGTACTTGGCATTTCGCCCTGATCCATCCCTTCGTTAATATTCAAGCGACCTTTTTAGGGCAGTTAAGCGTGAAGATACACGTAACGGTACAACGGCCTAAACTAAGTTTGGCAACTTTGAAAACGTAATGAGACTCCGCCTCTTCACTCGAAGATCGAACGTTTATCCGATTAGCTTGAGGAGTGAAAGTCAACTCGTGTCTTTCTCGATAAAACAAATGAAATAAAACTAACTGTCGCTGTTAGACTACTGGCGAGAAAGTCAAATGGAAAGTTATAACAACTATTTGTCCTACAAATCTTCGTTTCTTAAGCTTCCCTTCATCTACTTGAGGAAAGATAAACTTTTACCGTACTACAGGCTCGATGATCGATTATCTTTTTTGGAAGTTCCTTTTTTACACCAATACCTTTATTTTCCATTTGCCTACATTTCATTTGTTTTAAACGTACAATTAGAGGTGTACAACCAACCATTAACCATGGTCCAGTTGCAGACAACCTTGTTAGTTAGAATTTTGTTAAGCTGACAAATATTAACATTTAGTAAAAATGATGATTTGCTTGGATCGTTTTCGGCCATCTTTGACTGTCAATTCTCGATTTGGCCTATAAACGCGTTTCTGCTTCTCACCACCATCAGTAATGCGTCTGTATTTATTTTAAGTAATCATTTCTCGCATTCGATATTATATCATACATTAGGTAAATCAATAAAGTTTCTATTTTTATCAGATTTTGACCTAATCTTTCCTTATGTTGTGGGCTGAAATGCTTCTGCACAGTACGTCGTAGAAAGTTTGTTTTTAATTTTTTTTAGACCTTTGGGTGTTAAATTACTAATCTAAATTTACCACTTTGTGCAATATTTCACTAGTACAACTTCCGTAAATATGAAAAATTGAATTAGAATAGAAAGGTGAACCTTGAAAAACCCCTGTCTTTTCTGTGAGGTGATGAACCTGTAATTTGACCGTCACTGATTCTTTTGATATGACTATCTATAATGTTTTGGTTTAACTGGCGCATTTCGTCGTTACGCTGTTATGATTTCTGGTCATCTTCAGTACTAGGCATAGAAAAAACTTCGACAATACGTTCATTAGATTGTTGTTCTGTTACTGTCAAAATTCCTAATGGGCTCTTAAGGATGGTTTATAGTCCTAATGCACCTCCAGTTTAGACGTTTTTGATTGTTTCTATCTGACTACCCACAATAATTTGTTTTGTTAAACGCGTCCTGCTTCACGCCATCAGCAGACAATATTCTGAAATTCCCCCCTTCCAAAAAAATGTAGAGTTGTAACACAAGAATGCTATAGGCGCCCAAAATAATTATGTTATTTTATTATTTTTATTAAAAGTCCAAATATGTACATAGTTTGAAACAGGGATGAAAGAGCAAATCCAGTTTCTTAGTTTCTTCAATATCAAACAAATGTATAACAGTAAAAATATTGAAATAAAAGTATCGAGTACTAAAGCAAATCGAAAGGTACTCGATACCAAAAAGCATAGATCCTTCTTTTGTGTCCCTATTGAATTCCGATTAAAGCTAAAAATACAAAACGAGGTTATATAATTTGATCCATTTCTTCAGTTGAAACTGGTTCACTATTGAAGATTACTATTCCAAAATTCTAGCTAAATTTAATCAAACAGACACCTGCAATGTCTTGTAATGTGTTTGGTTATAAGTATAACAGTCTTTGATAAAGTATATTTAACATGACTTGATTGCCATTTCTTTGAAGTTAAAATAATCGAATGCAAACTGTTTTCAATACATGACATGGAAGTTAATCGTCTATCCAAATGGTAAAAATACAACGTCCTCAAATGAGTTAGCTATAAATACACCTAACCTTGAAGTATTACCAGTTTGTTTTTAACACCCTTTACATTTTGTGACATGATGACTATAAGAGTTTTTTTTTATTTTCTCGTATGACAGTTTAATTATCCCGATTAGGATGATGGATAGACGAAATGGCGTCCTCACACGCCAGAATTGTCCCGGCGAAATTGCTTTTCGGGTCTATTTGAAGATTTGAAGATCGATGTTCCTCATGATTTGATCGAATACCGTAAATATAAGATTAAAAATAAAATTAAAAACAGTACAAAACAGAAGTAAAGTAAAAACATTATGTTCATTATAATCAATATTAGTATCAAATATAAAACTTTATATTCAAAATTAGGAATTAAGCAAATTTAAAAACACAAAATTCTTTCGTCGAATTATCCTTTATCAGAAAATAATATCGAAGCGTGAAACCATAAGATTAAATATTTTAAGGAGATATTAATAATCGTTAGTCTTGCAAATTGTTAATAATAATTTTACAGGTAAAATTAGGTTAAGAAAAGGTAAATTTACTGTACTGTGTAGGATAACCACGTGCAGGTTATATTGCTGATATAGATCGATTAAATTCGTAATTTATTTATGCCTAATTGAAATTATAGGTTTTTATGTCGTAAATAGAGTTAAACTTAAACAACATTGCATACTTTAAATGAATGACTTATTTATGAACAGAGCAAATGTGTCACAACATAAAATGCATGTTGACAATATTGATATCATCTATATTTACTAAATATTGCAAAAATATTTAAATTTTAACCCTGGAATTGTTCCATTCGTTCCCTCATATTCTTATTACTCTTTCTCTCTCTCACTCACTCACTCACTCACGTCCTTTCTTTCCCAACTCTCTTTTTTTCTCTATCTTTCTATCTACACCTTACTCACTCTTTCTCTCTTTCTCTTCTATAAATATAAATCTATAAATCTGTAAATTATCTCGAAATAATTGATATTGGCAGCCAAAATTATAATTTGGCATTAAAAAATCTGTAGAACTCTGAGTTTATCGAAATTAAGGACATCTTTCAGATCATTCATTAAAACATAACAGTTTATATCATTCAATTCGAATCAAAAGTATGCATTTAAAGATTATTTATTCTGAAACACGTAAAGGCAAGGCGAAAAAATATTCTTATTTATTTCGTTAAATTTGAACTTTATAAATTTTACGCTTAACAATTTTTTTTAACCGAGCTTTTTATATTGTTTACATTTAGTAAAATAGTGAAAACAGTCGTTTATCATAGCGGTACATTTAAATCTGGAGTGTTCAGAACCAGATCTACATTTCAAAATTGTTTATAACCAGTTTCCGCCACCGAGAAGGATTTATTAGGCTGGGTGACAGATAGAGAAAATAAAAGCCATCTAAACTACGAAATACTCTTTTTTTAACACTTCAACTGTACCTTGGCTTAACTTTTATAAAATACGGGTTCTGTTTATTAACTTACCTTATTTGAGTATATCTCAATAAGAGGATAAAAGGATATCGAAAATATCTATGCGACATAAAAGACTCTTGATCTGGAAGTTTTGAATTACACCTCCGACATGCGATCATGCCCCACTATTCCATATCTTACTTTACCAGGATCAAGGAATCTAATGATAAATAAGTTTAGTATATCATGTTCCCTTGCTATATTTTGTATCAATAGTGGAAACGTATTAAATGTTTTTTTTCTTTTTACTATGTTGTAAAATCGGTAAAAAAAGTAGTTGAAATGCACTCGGGCTTTCTACGGAATTAATTTTTAGATGATAATTAAATATAAAATATTTTTTCTGTAGATTCTGTTATATTTACCCCGTCCACTCTAAAAAGTTTAATAATAATAATATTCAGCACTTAATTTATTTTCAGTTTAATAATATTTCATTTCAAATTACATATATTTCGTAGTCCTTGCTTCCTGATGATTGCAATTTTGTTATAATTCATGTTATTTGGTAATAAGTGAAATATTTCAAATGTCGCGTCGTTTTCATGTTTTTCATTTCCTGATAAATAACCTGAATTGATAATAAAATTTACTTTTTATTTTAGTCTACTTCGAACACTGGATGGCTTAAAAAGACCGTGATAGTCATTTACAGTTTTACTAATAATTAATCATTATTAATAACTCATCTATTTTAAATTTATAATTTGTAATGTATACGTTGTATTTATTTTTGCAATATTCAGGTTTTTTAGTTTACATGAAAAACAAAATTGAAGCGTTTTAATAGGAAAAATCAATTTTTTTAATAGTCCACCACTTTTTAAAAAGATTATTTGTTGAATTAAAATAACTACGTAAAATTCTGCTTTTGAAGATAATCTTTGATTTGTACTGAAGTTTTTAATACTATTATTTAATTATTATTTTTCCCCAAATCTGTCCCCTCTCTCTCACTCTCTCTCTCCCCCTCCCTTCCCCCTCTTTTCATTCCTTTCTCTATTGTCGTTTAAAAATTTCAAAAATTAGCACTGATTTTGACCACTTTTCGTTACTTACACATTACGTAGTTACAATTAAAACTCCTTTTTTAATGTCCTGGAGAGTAAATTTAAGTAATAATTAACAGCAGTGATTTAGAAATACATACACAATCATAACAAGAGTGGATATATACAAATATATATATATACACACATATATAATCTTTTTGATTGGCTATTACAAAAACCGTAATTTTAAAACATTTTGCAACACGTCTTTTTTATTCAACTCGTCGTGATATGGTTAAATTTAAATTGAATTTTAAGCTTCGAAAAGCCATTTAGAAAGAGTTAATTGATAAAAAATGTACGAAAGGGTTCTTCGTGTCATGAGAATCAATTTGGGAAGAGGTTATGACGCGTCGGCGGTCAATGTGCTTCGCCCTAACCGCAAATGCACCCTCAATTTAGAAATAATTAATTCAGTATAATGGGCGAGGACGAAAGGGAATATTATAGAAAGCATTTTTAATCATCACGTAAATAATAAGTGCTTATCGATCGGAATGTCTCTCATGCCTCGTGACAATTAGAAAGCTCCCGGCCAATGCAAACACGCCGGCCTGTGGCATCAAAGAGAAAAAGTTTGATTAAAACGGAAAAGAAAGCTATCGTCTGTCTTCCTATTTTAATACGGATTATCCTCCTTATCCATGATTTGTGGCTCAACATAAACATAGGGGTCTGTTTAAAATGTTTATATGTGTTGCCCTACAGGGTCGGAAGGGAGGGTCTGTCCGTTCCGCTTCCGAATAGGCGTTTTTAAATGTTTTCACTCGTTCAGTTTCACCGGATTCGATAAATAACCGAGGGTGACGTCGTTTCCACTTTCCACGCTGCACATAAATAATTTACAGCCCTGGCCGATCATTATTATAAGATTAAAGGTGAAAAGTTGGGTCTTCGACCTCTTGAAACATTGGGTATAAGCTCGGGGAACGTTCCTGCCGTGACTCAACTCACAACAGAACTATTGTCGCCTGCATTGTAATATCACACATTCGCTCGGTCCATGACAAGCGACTTGGTGCCCGAGGGACATGGACAATCGACCCCGTGGAATAAAGTATACATTTGGACAATTACAGGGGGGAAAGCCGTGGAATCGTATTCGACAAAGCTGATGTTTACACGAATTTCCGCGTTTATTTCGAACCGTGAGGTCGTTGTCGTCGATGGAAAACGATAACATCTAACGGGTAGAATTTGATCTCGTTCATTCATCGCTATAAATATTTTTTCTTATTAACAGTTAAATTCAAACGCCTAACAATTTGAGCAATTCTAATAAATCCTTATTGGGAGGCTAATATAAATATATTAAATCCATTATATTTAGTGGTCGGATTGATCCAATTATCAATCTTCATTCAATTAATTAATCTTTTTATATAAGGTCTTGGTTGGAATGAAAAAGTTACTGCCAAGAGGGGGATTCTATCCCACCGGACCAGCCGAAGGTCGTGGGTTCGAATCCCGCTCGTGACACTAAATTTTTCTTTTTATCCAAGACCTTACGTAAAAAGATTAATTAATTGAAATGAATATATTAGTTTAATATAAATTCAACTTACTGATACAACATTTCCAACTAAAAGAAACAATAGAAATTAAAAAAAACAATATCCTTACGGTCAACAAATAAATCAACAATCTAGATAAAAATGACATATTATCCTTTTTGTAATAAAAATTACTATTAATGTGGGGTTTGTACTTTCATTAGATAGATAATTATTAAATAGATAAAAAACTTTATTTCTAAAAAAACAATATACCATATCCAGTCAGTCAACAAAGAACCACGAATTACGATTTATTTTTTCAAAAACTACTCAACATGCAAAAAAATTAAAACAATATTTTTTAACAAAAACTTGATTTCAAACACCACAATAATTACAGGTTTTATTATTATTATTTTTATGAACTTTTTCCACACCCTACATGTATTTGTTAAATGTAAACAATGTTTGTAAATCCCAGGCCCTGAAGATGATCTCAATAAAGATCGAAACCTGGGCACGAAAAAAAAAATGTTTTTCTAAACCTACATCACACCAGACCGTATCTCACGATTTCGGAATAATTTTCTTAAAATATTAAGTACGCTAATTATTGTTATAAAATATTTATGGTGTTTGTTGCATAACTTATGGCCCTCTGATCAATCTCGGTCATAAAAATATGCTCATGATAAAATTACAAATAATCCGTTATATTTAGAGGTCTATTGATCAAATTACTTCTTTCAATTAATTAATATTTTATGTAAGGTTTTGGTTGAAACGAAAAAGCTAGTACCACGAGCGGGATTCGAACCCACGACTTTCGGCTAAATACGCCGCTGCTCTAACCACTTGAGCTATCGTGACTTCGATCCACGCGGGCACCAAATCCCCATCTCAACATCTCAAACTGCCTTTTGAATTTTCCCTCCTTTTTGCCATTTTTCAAATGGCATGGAATCAAGATTCGGTTAGTGATGTTCGTTCGTTTTACTTATTAAATCCATTATATTTAGTGGTCTATTGATTAATTACTTCTTTCGATTAATTAATCTTTTTATGTAAAATTTTCGTTGAAATGAAAAAGCTAGTGTTGATCTCGCTCGTGGCAAAACCAAAACCTGTTAGTAGCTTTTTCATTTCAACCAAAACCTTACATAAAAGATTTATTAACTACAAATAATGTTATAGGCTCTTTGTGGTTACAAATGGAAGAAAGATTGCAGAGACGATATCTTTATTATATGGTACTTAACAATTTCTATTATATTTCAAGAATTCCAAACGATTGAAATATTTTGTTAGAGTATTGTCATTACATTGGGGTTTTTTCAATTTACCAAGAGACCGTGCTTATTTTCATGTTTTTACGTGTAAAGTTGAAATGTACGAATTTAAAAAAAATAATGATATGTAGGCAAAAGGAGGCCAATTTTTTTATTATTATGTTCTCGAGTGTCATGGTGTTTTTGGTTTGTACGTATAATAAACAAATTCAGAACGAAATGTGAAAAGGAGCGAGCTCCTTAATGGCACAATTTGAAAAGTTAAAACATGAAAACGGTAAGGAGAGAGTTAATAGTATCAGCACAATTGTACGTACAAGACAAATTAAAAAAAAATTAGAAAGAGAAAATAAACAAGAAAGAAAAACTTTTTCTGGCCATTATTTAGAGTAGATTGCTTTCTACCCTTATAGCTAAACAGGATACTTTGAATTGTTGCTATCTTGTTTCCGCTTTTTGATGAACGAACATCTCCCCCCGTAAATTAGGAAATAATTCGGAAGGGCGGTAAGCCTGGGAGGTGTAATTTACAGTGCTATTCGAATTATCACCGCCTGAGAAAAGTTCTGATTTAGATAGGCTGACACATTCCTGGGTGAAACTATTTCCATTCGATTTTTGATAGCGGACGACCACAAAGGCGCCGCCTGTTTTCCATTTTAGAAGACCAAGTTTCAAGAGAAGACGGTTGTCGTTCTCACGATCTTAAAAGAAAGTAACACTAATAATACTTTGTTGAGAAAATAATAGTAACTGCAATATATTTTAAAGAACAAAAGTATTTTATATCAATGGAATTTGTCTGTTTGGAGACAATGTTACTAATCATAAATGTATGAATAATACTAATAATGAAATAGCCAATAAACAATAAAATATGTATTCATCTTATTTTACAGTTGAAACTGATATGTCATATAATGTTGATATTCATTATATAAAGTGGACATAAATATAAAAAAAGCTGAACACTGAAGATGGAAAAAAGCTTAAACGTGAATGACAAATCAAATTTTTTTTGTATTTTGTATTGTATTTATTTGAAAAAGTCAAACGATAGTCTAAATTTTGATATGGTCGTCAATGTAAAACAAAAAGGAGGGATAATTCGAAAGGTTGTCGGTTGAGATGGGGAGTTGGTGCCCGAATGGATCGAAGTCACGATGGTTCAAGAGGTTAGAGCATCGGCGTATTGAGCCGAAACTGTTGGGTTCGAATCCCGCTCGTGACTAATTTTTTCATTTCAACCAAGACCTTAAATACAAAGTATAATTAATTGAAAGAAGTAATTTGGTCAATCAGTCTACTAAATATAATGGATTTGATAAGAAAAACGGAGTATTACTTCACTAAAGCTCTCCGTGGCCATTCATATGTCGCCGAGAATAGAATCCTGATTACACGACATTTGAAAAATGGAAAAAAGGAGGGAAAATTCGAAAAGTAGTACGTTGAGATGTTGACATGGGGATTTGGCGTCCGAGTGGATTAGTCAAGTTAGCTCAAGTGGTTAGAGCAGCGGCGTATTGAGCCGAAGGTCGTGGGTTCGAATCCCGCTCGTGATACTAAGCTTTTCATTTCAACTAAGACCTTACAAACAAAGAATAATTAATTGAAAAAAGTAATTTGGTCAATCAGACCCCTAAATATAATGGATTTAGTAAAATAAAAATTTATAGTGAATACTAAGCAATTTCAACTGATTGACAGTGAGACTGTAAAAATGGAATCTACCTGCAGCTTGACGACCAGTAGACCGTTCAGTAATTGCACATCTAACTTATTTATAAAATTAATTAAGGTTTTTAGTTGAGATGAAAAAAAGTTAATGGCACGAGAGGGATTCGAACCCACGACCTTCGGCTCAATACGGCTTGAAAAATGGCAAAAGGAGGGAAAACTCATAAGGTGGGGTTGAGATGGGGAGTTGATGTCCGGGTGGATCGAGGTCACGATAGCTCAGGTGGTAGAGCAGCGGCGTATCTAGCCGAAGGTCGTGGGTTCGAATCCCGCTCGTGATACTAAGCTTTTCATTTCAACTAAGACCTTACAAACAAAGAATAATTAATTGAAAAAAGTAATTTGGTCAATCAGACCCCTAAATATAATGGATTTAGTAAAATAAAAATTTATAGTGAATACTAAGCAATTTCAACTGATTGACAGTGAGACTGTAAAAATGGAATCTACCTGCAGCTTGACGACCAGTAGACCGTTCAGTAATTGCACATCTAACTTATTTATAAAATTAATTAAGGTTTTTAGTTGAGATAAAAAGTCAGTGTCACGAGCGGGATTCGAACCCACGACCTTCGGCTAGATACGTCGCTGCTCTACCACTTAAACTATCGTCACTTCGATCCACTCGGACAGTAACTTCCCGTCTCAACCCCACCTTTTGAATTTTCCCTCCTTTTTTCCATTTTCATCTCAACTGAAAACCTTAATTAATAGTCTTGTATTAATTGATCAAGCGGATCACGAAAATAGTGAATTATTTATAAAAATGGGACCGCGGTGTCCTACTCGTATTTGCCACGCTAGCGGTTTTGCGTTCGAATCCTGGCAGATCCCATGGATTTTATTTGACAATGGTGGCTCCAATATCAGCAAAACTCAACGGGTTTTGAACGTTATGCCCTTGTATACACTTTAAACAAAAATTTCTGATAGAATCATGCCAGAATAGTTTCTGTCCTGTTAAAATCGTTAAAAAAGGAAAAGGTTTTAAATATAAATAATATATTTATAAAGTCAACTATATACGTTTTCGCTGAATTATAAGCACATATACATTTAAACAGTAATAGAGGGAAATGGCGGTGTGTCAACAAAGGAGCTAATCTCTGTCTCCGCCAAACTCGAAAGATTCGTTTTATAAATCATTGGTTTGTCAGACCGAAGTTGAGAATTCTCGTTTAAAAACTGTTTACAATCTATCAACTTTCCGTTTGTTCAGAGTAACCAGTCGTATCATCGAAACCGAACTCGAAGTAGATTCTTCAAAGAATTTGTGCTGAAACCCTAACCCCGTTTGGTCGGGCTTCCGATAAAGGATTGAGGATCTAATCTGAATCGGCGAGTGGTGGCTTACACTCTCGAGAAATTGAGCATCATCGATCACTGTAGCCTAATCCGGGCTAATCTTGAAGAATGGTTTACAGCGTTCACCAACGTCTGGAGCGACGTCCTATCACGGTGCAGTACCCGTCTAATTCTTCGACCTATGGTGTTCCAGAAATCACTATTTTCTTTTTCCTCGGATATCCAGCTGCAATTTAAAAGACCCAAATAAATTTAATGAAACGTCGGATTAGCAAATTTTTAAAGTTTTAAATTATTGAATGAACGAAAACTTCAATGTCTCCAGAACAAATCAGTTAATTTTCATCGATCGTTCTGGAAAAATGATGTTATCCTTCAGAACTCGATAACTTCAATTCATCGCATAACTTATAGTTCTGTATTTTGAAAATATTCAAGAAAAATTAAATTTTCATCTTTGTTTAACCAGTTACTCGAAAAATGGAATTTATAGAGTTCTGTAGGAAAACATCAAAATATCTAGAAAAAAATCTATAGATTTTTGAGATTCTGGCGTTTTGTTTTTTAAACGAAAAGGGCTCACTCAACATGTGTTAACAAATAAGGCGTTACATTTCAAAAAATAGTGGATAAAATATGACGTTTTATGTTGCCAGTAAAAAACAAACATAACAGAAGTATAGAAGCGCTTCATTGGTAGTTAGGTCTGCCTGTACTTGGCTGGTTCGGCCTGACAGACACATTTCTGTTTTCACCATATTTTCTGCTGGGTCAGTCCACGCTTCAACCCTCTTATAACCCTGCTCAATTGAGTTAACCGAAATGCACCCGAAAGACCACAACAGGAGGATGGGCAGACCAAAATTATCGCAAACGACACTCCTCAGATTCCAAGAGAAAATCTCACAATGATCCTTTTCCTCCCAGTGAATATCTGACTACACAGAGAAAACGGGAGGATCTTTTTGCTTTTACACTCCCAGCATATGGTCATCATTCGAGTCGAAATGAAAACGGGTATAAACCGAAAACAAGTGCATTTTATAACTCAGGAATAAGGTGCTCGAAACGGAGTCCGAATATCCTGGAAATGATAACAATTTAATATTTTACAGAAGAGGCCCGAACGGTAAATTGCCGAACCCTAATGAAATTGAGGCCCGGGGGATAACCTTGTACTTCCGAACAGGGTCGTAAACCAAGGGCGTTCCATTAAGGTCCCAGATAAAGGCGGGGTGCGAGATAAGGGGCGACAGTAAAACGTTGAAGCCACGCCCGCAACGCTGCTGAATTAAGCACGCCAAATCCAACAAGAGAGGAGGGATGATTCCTGCTGTTGGAGGAAGGGCGGCCCTAGGCTTAGCGTGTATTGTTATTCACTCGGCGCTACGGGGGCTCGCCTCTACCAAACTTGATTAAACTGAAAATAGTTTGAAACGGAGGGTGAGATGTAATCAACATCACGGCAGAAGCATGACGGGCCCGATGAAATGAACAGTGGGAAAATTACGCCTACTGCTTCACCTCCGTTGCAATAAAGTGGAGAACAATGTTCACTTGGAGGATGCCTTTCTTCAAAAAAGACGACCAAATTAGCTAAAATTAGAATTTAACTGTTCTTTCATATACGTATATTTTAGAAGCTAAAGTTTTTCATGTAATTCATTTAATCATATACACTTAGTTATAAAAAGCAAACACCTGTTAATCAATCGACTTCTACTATTATCGCTATAACTATTGAATATGTTAGGACGACATTTCATAGTCATGATCACCAATATCATTAAGAAACCGAGAATTCTTAATTTTAAAATCAAGTGCCTGTAAATTTTTCTTCTTCAGAACTATGAAGCTTATTAACTGGTCTTTAGTCAAAACCTTAAACTATATATGGTTAATCAAGTAATATGTTTTTAATTATAACGGTTTAGGCAAAGGGAACCCGTGCCTATTCTGCACCCAAAAGGCTTCAGGACTATAGGCAGATGACATTTCAGCTCCTGCTGTTTTTACCAAATCATACTCACAAACTCATTCATTTTTAAATGCATTCTTTCCTATTAAACTGGGTTATTTATTATGTGTGGTGATTAGTGACCGTTAATCGATAATTATTCAGACATCGTGAGATGCGGTGTGGTGTGATGTAGGTTTCAGAAAAACATTTTCTTTATCGTGTCAACGTTTCGATCTTTACTGAGATCATCTTCAGGGCTCAAAGTGTTTGTCTTCTGTGTAATTGTGCCATTCTTTCGTGTCGTGTTGAGAGTGCCCACGACACGAAAGATCGAAACGTTGGCACGATAAAGAAAATGTTTTTCTGAAACCTACATCACTCCAGACTGCATCTCACGATTTCTGAATAGTTATTTATTATTATTATTCTTTTCTATGCATATACTATTCACTATTTCACTTTATCTTTTCCAAAAAATGAAAAATCTATTGGTATGCGCTGGATTTCTGGATAATCCCCATCCTCATGTAAAAAAATTGTTCGATTAAATGAGGGTCAATGGGGAATTTAATTGCTTGTGAATATTTGGAGATCGTGAGATGCTGTCTGGTGTGACGTAGGTTTTAGAAAGAACATTTTTTTCGTGCCAACGTTTCGATCTTTATTGAGATCATTTTCAGGGCTCAAAGTGTTTGTTTTCCGTGTAGATGTGTCATTCTTGTGTATCGTGTTGATAGTGCCCCCGGCAGAAGATGATCTCGATAAAGATCGAAATGTTGGCACGATAATGTTTTTCTAAAACCTACGTCACACCAGACCGCATTTCACGATCTCCTAATAATCATTAACTAACGGTCACTAAACACCAATCATTAATTGCTTGTAATAACCCTAATATATACACATAATCCGCCCATTTAATGCCATGTACGCTATTGCTTGAAACCCATGTACTAGAAACTATCTGAATCCCTTCCAAAGGCTTTCTGTTGTAGTCATGCTCAATTTCCATGTCTGGGGACCTACTTGCTCTTTCTCCAGGATCAATCAATTAAAATCTGCAATTATGTGGGACCTTCCACGCCATGGGCTCTGGGTCAAAGTACTCGTATTTCAACCTCGAATGGCCGATTCTTATATGATCTCTATTCTATGATTCAGATATACCGCCGGCCACCTCCCTAATGATGTTGATATGAAAAATGTTCTCAGCCGATTCATCCAAACGAAGTAGCTATATTCTTGTCATTTTTTATTGGATTGGTAAGATGCATAGGTCATCGAGGTAGTGATCTATGAACATTTCTGTGTGTATCATGAATACACAAGATGCACTACAATTGAATGTTATGTAGTTGCTTTGTGTTATCACTACAACAGCTACATATTTTTTTTATTGTACAATTAATAAAACATTTTTTCAAGTCCAATATTGCGAAAGAGCAAAAGACTAGTTTGGTATTTGCACAGTGTTTACAGCTGCCGAGCTTAATTCACACGTTAAAAAAATACAGCAGAAGTGTGACCCTCCACTATGAATAAGACGCCTTAGTTGAAATGGTTGCAAGAACAATTAACTCTGACGACCGGGCAGATAAAGAAAAGATGAGAAGACCCACTTGAATATAGTTACACCAAAGAAGAAATAAATCAAAATTAAAGGGTAAAAAAAGAACCTTAGATTATTAGTACCAGTATTATTTTAAAGACAATACTGCTACGCTTAATAGCAAGAATGGAAGCTGGGAGAGTTAAATTAGAATAAAGCGTATTATAAACTGTTAAAAGGGTACCAAAGGGTCATAATAAGAAGTTATCGAGATAAGACAGTAAGGTTATTAATATAGAAAGGCTTAATTGAATTTTCTATTTGAACAACCAATGCCCAAGGAAATAAATTTAAGGTTTATTGGGCATTTAATGTTGTAGTAAAACGACGAGACTAATAAGAATGTAATCAAGCAATAATTGTCCACATTAAAAATTCACGCAACGAAATTAGTTGACAGGATGTGTGCTCAATGCGATAGAAGAAAGTCTAACATGTGTAGTTGTTGACATTCCATATGATATTTATAACTTGATCTTTACTGGGTCCATATTATTATGAAACTTGACTCTTCTATTTTTCCGATTTTTTAGATTTCATCACATGATGATCCAATGCAAAACAATTTTTCACGTAGTGCCTAACCCAATAATTCTATTTCATCTGATCTTTGTATAACTCACTCGTCTCGCATTAGTTCAAATTTTTATTTATAAAGATGGAAATTGCTAGTTTTGATCTGTTTTAAATCAATACTAAGATGAAAGATCTGACAATTTTCCAACAATTCGTTGATTATGTTACGACAATCATGTTCTACAAACTTAGAATACTGCAATACATTTAATATTCTGTTAAAATCGAAGAAGAATGTATGTGAAAATGATGTAGGGCGCTCTGGGTTCGAATCCCGTCACAGTGCAAAAAAGATTTATTGATAATAATGTGTGCAAGGTATTGTATAGTGGTTTTTCTCCTCGTCCTAGACACCCAATGATGTAGTTGAAGGTCCTGTATGACAGGAATTAACTTATTTTTTACTTTACTTCAACATGACCGTGATTAAACTTTTTTTTGTAGTTAAACGTTGATTCTTTTAACATTTAAAGAACGGTACACGTTAGAGGCATCACACTCTCGAAATGTAACATTTCACAATTGTCAGTATGAAAGTTGCTTAAGTAATGGAATAGGACACGAATTTTCGAAATTTCAACGAACTATTATGCATTCATATTATGAAATTAACGGTTAATCAACTTTATAGAGAAACTTCCGATGTATTTTGACCGTTCGAATTATTTATGAGGAACGTCTCATAACCCTAATGCCAGTCAACTAATTTCAGCAAAAGAAGTTGCCTACTTAAAATTTGCAAATATATTCTCTTGAAAGGTTTTCTGATTATACCTTTCCTAATTTTATTTTCAGTAAATCGTTTTATTGTTACAATTTTTTATTATTTCACTTAAAATAGTAAATTGTATTATTTAATAATAGATATAATCGTTTAAATAGGATGCATTCTACCGATATTTATAAAACGAATTAACTGGATTTCAGTTCTGTCTGGATTCAATAACAAATTCAATTGTTATCTGCCAAGCTTTCGAACTATTTTAAGGTCATACCAGTGCCTGTAATAATTACAAATTATGAATACATACTAGTACAATCAATTCAACATTCAATATACAGTAAATATCGTACACAACAAAATTAAATATTATATCTATTAGGTTTCGTGGACCGATTGAACAAATAAATTCTTTTTAATTAATTAATCTTTAATTAAAGTTTTGATTGAGATAAAAAAGTCAGTGTCACGAGCGGGATTCGAACCCACGACCTTCGGCTAAATACGACGCTGCTCTACCACTCGAGTTATCGTGAATTCGATCCACTAGGACACCAACTTCCCATCGCGACCCCATCTTTTGAATTTTCCCTCCTTTTGAATTTTTCACTTCAGATCGAAAATTAAAAAGGGAAGTTGGTGTCCGAGTGGATCGAAGTCACGATAGCTCAAGTGGTAGAGAAGCGGCGTATTTAGCCGAAGGTCGTGGGTTCGAATCCCGCTCGTGACACTGACTTTTTATCTCAACCAAAACCTGAATTAAAGATTAATTAATTGAAAAGAGTTAAATAATATATTAATTTTTGATAGAAGGTTTCAAATTTCTCTTGCAGTTATCAATTTAAGAAGGTTAAGAAACTGTACACAAATCTGTAGAAATATGAACAACCCTTTCGCCTTTCAGAACATAATGTATGCTCTAGAGATTTCGCTCTAGTTAAAATATTTGATAAATAAATACATACCCGATCTCAATTGTTGTTACGAAAAAGAAAGTATAAGAATAAAATGATTTTTTGCATACAAATTCGGGGTAAGGAAGAAAAGTTGAATTTATCGAATGTGTGTTGTTTAGCGACCGGTGGTTTATTAAGTGGCTTGTGTAGTGGTTGAAGTAGGTGACCTTACCGTCCTCACAACTTCAACCACTTAATTTATCGAATGTTGTATATAGGATTTCGTGTAGTGAATGCCCATTCAAATACCTTGTTCAAACAAAACAGATAATGAAAAATTGAATTGATGGTACTGGTAACAAATCTAGATATGGTACTGGTCTCTCGATACATTCACTAACAACTGGTTTTTTTCAAATAACTTTTCAAATATAGAAAAATTGACAAAGAATCTCGATTACTGAGATGAAGAATCAAAGAGATTCTGTATAATAAAATGGAAAATTATAATTGTAGCATACAGACAGAAACTACGGGCTTAAATTAAATTTATGAAGGTGTTATTAATTTAAAAAGAGGCGGGTTTTGATAACGAGATGAGAGCCTTGAGGATCAGGTTGCTTAAAAATAAGGTTGTTAAAAACTTAATTATGTCAATTTACAGACATCTTTAAGACTTTTGTACGATCTATGTAGTTAAATTTAATTAACTATAGTATTACGAGTTCATAATTTGTAAGTAATAAAGGCCCTAATGATGAAAACCTTTAAATACGTGTTTGACATTCTGTCCATTTTACAAAATCAGTTTATTTATTCTAAACCAGCAAAGCTAGTCTGATCGAACAGTAGCAGTTACATTTTTGGTGAGGAAAATCGATGTTATTTGTGAACTGAATGTTGCATGCTTAAAAACTGACATTTGATCGAATTAGAACGTTTGTGATTCTGTCTGTTCGAGTTGAATTAGTGCCGTTGATTTAGAGAGTCAATGACCAAAAAACTTTATTAGCCAGAGGCAAATCACGTCGCTTCCGGCATCGCTTGTCCGCTCATCGCAATGTAATTATACTTTAGGGTCAATGCAACAACTGTCAGACTTTCTATACGTTCGATCCGGCCCAATCGATATTCCGTCCCATGAGGGCTTCGGCTTGAGGAAGTGCTGTCGTTTTGTTTTGCCGTCACGTGCAATTTTACCGTAATTGGCTCCTTTGGTCTGCATTTTATGAGCGTTCACCGTGAAGAGTACGGAAAGGGCAGGGGTTAATACGAGGAGGTGCTTATCTCCTGTTATTATTGAACTTTGCCGGACGTCGGGGCATCACGTAACGGCTTCCAGATCCTACGTTTGAATGAGGCCAGTGGAACTGCTCGGAAATACAGTTCGATTGTGTTTGGAGATAATAAGGATATCACTCCAAAATGTCTCATTTAACTTACAGTTCCAATTGGGATGTGCAAAAAAAAAAAAATATTTTGTTGTCTTATACGAAAATTAACTATCATCATCATTCGCTTAAGATTTTTTTATGTTACCAAATCAAACTAGTATAACTTAATATTATTATTTTTTATGTGCTGTCATTGTCATTTCACCTGACAATGACTATCTTTCTACCTCTCACCCACACACTCTCTCTATCTATCTTTCTATATCTATATATCTTTCTTCCTCTCCATCTTTCTCTCCCTCTCTCTCTCTATCTCTATCTCTCTATCTATCTTTCTATCTATCTTCCTCTCTCTCTCTCTCTCTCTCTCTCTCTCTCTCTCTCTCTCTCTCTCTCTCT